>NW_028188219.1:0-39000 GCF_964204655.1 Triturus cristatus
GTTGTTTTTGCATTAGTCACCCCGAGTGGGGCGGGCATGCTCAGACTAGAGTCCCGTGCTCTCCATGCCACTGGAATCAAGCTATCCTGGCTGAAGAGGGATGAAACCCCGAAACCAGTCCTAGGATGCTTGTTTCCAGTCCAGGAAGGACCTGGCTTGGCAGTTCGGGCTGGACTGTACCCATGAGGCACAGGGTCAAGACTGATTTGCATATGGCTGGGTTCAAACTGGAAAAGCATGGTGAGCAAAAAAACAATGGATTTAGGCTCAGATCTCTGTACTGGGGTGAATGTATGACATTGTTCAGCATTCTGTCTATCAACTATTGTTTTTGCATTTGTCACCCCGTGTGGGAAGGGTATGCCCAGACGTGGATCCCATGCTCTCCATGCCACTGGAATCAAGCTATCCTGGCTGAAGAGGGGTGAAACCCCGAAACCGGTCCTAGGATGCTTGTTTCTAGTCCAGGGAGGACCTGGCTTGGCAGTTCGGTCTGGACTGTACCCATGAGGCACAAGGTCAAGAATGATTTGCATATGGCTGGGTTCATACTGGAATGGCATGGTGAGCAAAAAAATGATGGA
This sequence comes from Triturus cristatus, assembly GCF_964204655.1. Lineage (NCBI taxonomy): Eukaryota > Metazoa > Chordata > Amphibia > Caudata > Salamandridae > Triturus > Triturus cristatus. The sequence continues at coordinate 585 of NW_028188219.1, forward strand.
TTTAGGCCCAGATCTCTGTACTGGGGTGAATGTATGACATTGTTCTGCATTCTGTCCATCAACTGTTGTTTTTGCATTTGTCACCCGGAGTGGGAAGGGTATGCCCAGACGTGGGTCCCGTGCTCTCCATACCACTGGCTGAGGAGGGGTGAAACCCCGAAACCAGTCCTAGGATGCTTGTTTCCTGTCCAGGGAGGACCTGGCTTGGCAGTTCGGGCTGGACTGTACCCATGAGGCACAGGGTCAAGACTGATTTGCATATGGCTGGGTTCAAACTGGAAAAGCATGGTGAGCAAAAAAACGATGGATTTAGACCCAGATCTCTGTACTGGGGTGAATGTATGACATTGTTCTGCATTCTGTCCATCAACTGTTGTTTTTGCATTTGTCACCCCGAGTGGGACGGGTATGCCCAGATGTGGGTCCCGAGCTCTCCATGCCACTGGAATCAATCTATCCTGGCTGAAGAGGGGTGAAACCCCGAAACCGGTCCTAGGATGCTTGTTTCCAGTCCAGGGAGGACCTGGCTTGGCAGTTCGGGCTGGACTGTATCCATGAGACACAGGGTCAAGACTGATTTGCATATGGCTGGATTCAAACTGGAACGGCGTGGGGAGCAAAAAAACGATGGATTTAGGCCCAGATCTCTGTACTGGGGTGAATATATGACATTGTTCTGGATTCTGTCCATCAACTGTTGTTTTTGCATTTGTCACCCGGAGTGGGAAGGGTATGCCCAGACGTGGGTCCCGTGCTCTCCATTCCACTGGCTGAAGAGGGGTGAAACCCCGAAACCAGTCCTAGGATGCTTGTTTCCAGTCCAGGGAGGACCTGGCTTAGCAGTTCGGGCTGGACTGTTCCCATGAGGCACAGGGTCAAGATTGATTTGCATATGGCTGGATTCAAACTGGAACGGCGTGGGGAGCAAAAAAATGATGGATTTAGGCCCAGATCTCTGTACTGGGGTGAATGTATGACATTGTTCTGCATTCTGTCCATCAAATGTTGTTTTTGCATTTGTTACCCCGAGTGGGAAGGGTATGCCCAGACGTGGGTCCCGTCCTCTCCATGCCACTGGAATCAAGCTATCCTGGCTGAAGAGGGATGACATCCCGAAACCGGTCCTAGGATGCTTGTTTCCAGTCCAGGGAGGACCTGGCTTGGCAGTTCTGGCTGGACTGTATCCATGAGACACAGGGTCAAGACTGATTTGCATATGGCTGGATTCAAACTGGAACGGCGTGGGAAGCAAAAAAATGATGGATTTAGGCCCAGATCTCTGTACTGGGCTGGATATATGACATTGTTCTGGATTCTGTCCATCAACTGTTGTTTTTGCATTTGTCACCCGGATTGGGAAGGGTATGCCCAGATGTGGGTCCCGTGCTCTCCATTCCACTGGCTGAAGAGGGGTGAAACCCCGAAACCAGTCCTAGGATGCTTGTTTCCAGTCCAGGGAGGACCTGAATTGGAAGTTCGGGCTGGACTGTACCCATGAGGCACAGGGTCAAGACTGATTTGCATATGGCTGGGTTCATACTGGAACGGCATGGTGAGCAATAAAACGATGGATTTAGACCCAGATCTCTGTACTGGGGTGAATGTATGACATTGTTCTGCATTCTGGCCATCAACTGTTGTTTTTGCATTTGTCAACCCGAGTGGGACTGGTATGCCCAGATGTGGGTCCCGTGCTCTCCATGCCACTGGAATCAAGCTATCCTGGCTGAAGAGGGGTGACATCCCGAAACCGGTCCTAGGATGCTTGTTTCCAGTCCAGGGAGGACCTGGCTTGGCAGTTCTGGCTGGACTGTATCCATGAGAAACAGGGTCAAGACTGAATTGCATATGGCTGGGTTCAAACTGGAACAGCATGGTGAGCAAAAAAATGATGGATTTAGGCCCAGATCTCTGTACTGGGGTGAATGTATGACATTGCTCTACATTCTGTCCATAAACTGTTTTTTTTGCATTAGTCACCCCGAGTGGGGTGGGCATGCTCAGACGTGAGTCCCGTGCTCTCCATGCCACTGGAATCAAGCTATCCTGGCTGAAGAGGGATGAAATCCCGAAACCGGTCCTAGGATGCTTGTTTCCAGTCCAGGGAGGACCTGGCTTGGCAGTTCGGGCTGGACTGAACCCATGAGGCACAGGGTCAAGACTGATTTGCATATGGCTGGGTTCAAACTGGAAGGCATGGTGAGCAAACAAACGATGGATTTAGGTCCAGACCTCTGTACTGTGGTGAATGTATGACATTGTTCTGCATTCTGTCCATCAACTGTTTTTTTTGCATTTGTCACCCCGAGTGGGACGGGTATGCTCAGACGTGAGTCCCGTGCTCTCCATGCCACTGGAATCAAGCTATCCTGGCTGAAGAGGGGTGAATCCCCGAAACTAGTCCTAGGATGCTTGGTTCCAGTCCAGGCAGGACCTGGCTTAGCAGTTCGGGCTGGACTGTTCCCATGAGGCACAGGGTCAACACTGATTTGCACATGGCTGGGTTCATACTGGAATGGCATGGTGAGCAAAAAAATGATGGATTTAGGCCCAGATCTCTGTACTGGGGTGAATGTATGACATTGCTCTGCATTCTGTCCATCAACTGATGTTTTTGCATTAGTCACCCCGAGTGGGGCGGGCATGCTCAGACTAGAGTCCTGTGCTCTCCATGCCACTGGAATCAAGCTATCCTGGCTGAAGAGGGGTGAAACCCCGAAACCAGTCCTAGGATGCTTGTTTCCAGTCCAGGAAGGACCTGGCTTGGCAGTTCGGGCTGGACTGTACCCATGAGGCACAGGGTCAAGACTGATTTGCATATGGCTGGGTTCAAACTGGAAAAGCATGGTGAGCAAAAAAACAATGGATTTAGGCTCAGATCTCTGTACTGGGGTGAATGTATGACATTGTTCAGCATTCTGTCTATCAACTATTGTTTTTGCATTTGTCACCCCGTGTGGGAAGGGTATGCCCAGACGTGGATCCCATGCTCTCCATGCCACTGGAATCAAGCTATCCTGGCTGAAGAGGGGTGAAACCCCGAAACCGGTCCTAGGATGCTTGTTTCTAGTCCAGGGAGGACCAGGCTTGGCAGTTCGGTCTGGACTGTACCCATGAGGCACAGAGTCAAGACTGATTTGCATATGGCTGGGTTCAAACTGGAATGGCACGGAGAGCAAAAAAACGATGGATTTAGGCCCAGATCTCTGTACTGGGGTGAATGTATGACATTGTTCTGCATTCTGTCCATCAACTGTTGTTTTTGCATTTGTCACCCGGAGTGGGAAGGGTATGCCCAGACGTGGGTCCCGTGCTCTCCATACCACTGGCTGAGGAGGGGTGAAACCCCGAAACCAGTCCTAGGATGCTTTTTTCCTGTCCAGGGAGGACCTGGCTTGGCAGTTCGGGCTGGACTGTACCCATGAGGCACAGGGTCAAGACTGATTTGCATATGGCTGGGTTCAAACTGGAAAAGCATGGTGAGCAAAAAAACAATGGATTTAGGCCCAGATCTCTGTACTGGGGTGAATGTATGACATTGTTCAGCATTCTGTCCATCAACTATTGTTTTTGCATTTGTCACCCCGAGTGGGAAGGGTATGCCCAGACGTGGATCCCATGCTCTCCATGCCACTGGAATCAAGCTATCCTGGCTGAAGAGGGGTGAAACCCCGAAACCGGTCCTAGGATGCTTGTTTCCAGTCCAGGGAGGACCTGGCGTGGCAGTTCGGTCTGGACTGTACCCATGAGGCACAGAGTCAAGACTGATTTGCATAAGGCTGGGTTCAAACTGGAACGGCACGGAGAGCAAAAAAACGATGGATTTAGGCCCAGATCTCTGTACTGGGGTGAATGTATGACATTGTTCTGCATTCTGTCCATCAACTGTTGTTTTTGCATTTGTCACCCCGAGTGGGAAGGGTATGCCCAGACGTGGGTCCCGTGCTCTCCATGCCACTGGAATCAAGCCATCCTGGCTGAAGAGGGGTGAAACCCCGAAACCGGTCCTAGGATGCTTGTTTCCAGTCCAGGGAGGACCTGGCTTGGCAGTTCGGACTGGACTGTACCCATGAGGTACAGGGTCAAGACTGATTTGCATATGGCTGGGTTCAAACTGGAACGGCCTCGTGAGCAATAACACGATGGATTTAGGCCCAGATCTCTGTAATGGTGTGAAGGTATCACATTGTTCTGCATTTTATCCATCAACTGTTGTTTTTGCATTGGTCACCCGAGTGGGAAGGGTATGCCCAGACGTGGGTCCCGTGCTCTCCATGCCACTGGAATCAAGCTATCCTGGCTGAAGAGGGGTGAAACCCCGAATCCAGTCCTCGGATGCTTGTTTCCAGTCCAAGGAGGTCCTGGATTGGAAGTTCGGGCTGGACTGTACCCATGAGGCACAGGGTCAAGACTGATTTGCATATGGCTGGGTTCATACCGGAACGGCATGGTGAGCAATACAACGATGGATTTAGGCCCAGATCTCTGTACTGGGGTAAATGTATGACATTGATCTGCATTTTGTCCATCAACTGTTGTTTTTGCATTTCTCATCCTGAGTGGGAAGGGTGTGCCCAGACGTGGGTCCCGTGCTCTCCATGCCACTGGCATCAAACTATCCTGGCTGAAGAGGGGTGAAATCCCGAAACCGGTCCTAGGATGCTTGTTTCCAGTCCAGGGAGGATCTGGCTTGGCAGTTCGGGCTGGACTGAACCCATGAGGCACAGGGTCAAGACTGATTTGCATATGGCTGTGTTCAAACTGGAACGGCATGGTGAGCAAACAAACGATGGATTTAGGTCCAGACCTCTGTACTGTGGTGAATGTATGACATTGTTCTGCATTCTGTCCATCAATTATTGTATTTGCATTTGTCACCCTGAGTGGGAAGGGAATGCCCAGACGTGGGTCCCGTGCTCTCCATGCCACTGGAATCAAGCTATCCTGGCTGAAGACGGGTGAAACCCCGAAACCGGTCCTAGGATGCTTGTTTCCAGTCCAGGGAGGACCTGGCTTGGCAGTCCGGGAGGGACTAAACCCATGAGACACAGGGTCAAGACTGATTTGCACATGGCTGGGTTCAAACTGGAACGGCATGGTGAGCAAAAAAACGATGGATTTAGGCCCAGATCTCTGTACTGGGGTGAATGTATGACACTGTTCTGCATTCTGTCCATCAACTGTTGTTTTTGCATTTGTCACCCCGAGTGGGATGGGTATGCTCAGACGTGAGTCCCGTGCTCTCCATGCCACTGGATTCAAGCTATCCTGGCTGAAGAGGGGTAAAACCCCGAAACCGGTCCTAGGATCCTTGGTTCCAGTCCAGGCAGGACCTGGCTTAGCAGTTCGGGCTGGACTGTTCCCATGAGGCACAGAGTCAAGACTTATTTGCATATGGCTGGGGTTATACTGGAATGGCATGGTGAGCAAAAAAACGATGGATTTAGACCCAGATCTCTGTACTGGGGTGAATGTATGACATTCTTCTGCATTCTGGCCATCAACTGTTGTTTTTGCATTTGTCAACCCGAGTAGGACTGGTATGCCCAGATGTGGGTCCTGTGCTCTCCATGCCACTGGAATCAAGCTATCCTGGCTGAAGAGGGGTGACATCCCGAAACCGGTCCTAGGATGCTTGTTTCCAGTCCAGGGAGGACCTGGCTTGGCAGTTCTGGCTGGACTGTATCCATGAGACACAGGGTCAAGACTGATTTGCATATGGCTGGGTTCAAACTGGAACAGCATGGTGAGCAAAAAAATGATGGATTTAGGCCCAGATCTCTGTACTGGGGTGAATGTATGACATTGCTCTGCATTCTGTCCATCAACTGTTGTTTTTGCATTAGTCACCCCGAGTGGGGTGGGCATGCTCAGACGTGAGTCCCGTGCTCTCCATGCCACTGGAATCAAGCTATCCTGGCTGAAGAGGGGTGAAACCCCGAAACCGGTCCTGGGATCCTTGGTTCCAGACCAGGCAGGACCTGGCTTAGCAGTTCGGGCTGGACTGTTCCCATGAGGCACAGAGTCAAGACTGATGTGCATATGGCTGGGGTGATACTGGAATGGCATGGTGAGCAAAAAAACGATGGATTTAGACCCAGATCTCTGTACTGGGGTGAATGTATGACATTGTTCTGCATTCTGGCCATCAACTGTTGTTTTTGCATTTGTCAACCCGAGTGGGACTGGTATGCCCAGATGTGGGTCCCGTGCTCTCCATGCCACTGGAATCAAGCTATCCTGGCTGAAGAGGGGTGACATCCCGAAACCGGTCCTAGGATGCTTGGTTCCAGTCCAGGCAGGACCTGGCTTAGCAGTTCGGGCTGGACTGTTCCCATGAGGCACAGGGTCAACACTGATTTGCACATGGCTGGGTTCATACTGGAATGGCATGGTGAGCAAAAAAATGATGGATTTAGGCCCAGATCTCTGTACTGGGGTGAATGTATGACATTGCTCTGCATTCTGTCCATCAACTGTTGTTTTTGCATTAGTCACCCCGAGTGGGGCGGGCATGCTCAGACTAGAGTCCCGTGCTCTCCATGCCACTGGAATCAAGCTATCCTGGCTGAAGAGGGGTGAAACCCCGAAACCGGTCCTAGGATGCTTGGTTCCAGTCCAGGCAGGACCTGGCTTAGCAGTTCGGGCTGGACTGTTCCCATGAGGCACAGGGTCAGACTGATTTGCATATGGCTGATTTCATACTGGAATGGCATGGTGAGCAAAAAAACAATGGATTTAGGCCCAGATCTCTGTACTGGGGTGAATGTATGACATTGTTCTGCATTCTGTCCATCAACTGTTGTTTTTGCATTTGTCACCCTGAGTGGGACGGGTATGCTCAGACGTGAGTCCCGTGCTCTCCATGCCACTGGAATCAAGCTATCCTGGCTGAAGAGGGGTGAAACCCCGAAACCGGTCCTAGGATGCTTGGTTCCAGTCCAGGCAGGACCTGGCTTAGCAGTTCGGGCTGGACTGTTCCCATGAGGCACAGAGTCAAGACTGATTTGCATATGGCTGGGTTCAAACTGGAACGGCATGGTGAGCAAACAAACGATGGATTTAGGTCCAGATCTCTGTACTGGGGTGAATGTATGACATTGTTCTGCATTCTGTCCATCAACTGTTGTTTTTGCATTTGTCACCCCGAGTGGGACGGGTATGCGCAGATGTGGGTCCCGAGCTCTCCATGCCACTGGAATCAATCTATCCTGGCTGAAGAGGGGTGAAACCCCGAAACCGGTCCTAGGATGCTTGTTTCCAGTCCAGGGAGGACCTGGCTTGGCAGTTCGGGCTGGACTGTATCCATGAGACACAGGGTCAAGACTGATTTGCATATGGCTGGATTCAAACTGGAACGGCATGGTGAGCAAAAAAACGATGGATTTAGGCCCAGATCTCTGTACTGGGGTGAATGTATGACATTTTTCTGCATTCTGTCCTTCAACTGTTGTTTTTGCATTTGTCACCCCGAGTGGGAAGGGTATGCCCAGACGTGGGTCCCTTGCTCTCCATGCCACTGGAATCAAGCTATCCTGGCTGAAGAGGGGTGACATCCCGAAACCGGGCCTAGGATGCTTGTTTCCAGTCCAGGGAGGACCTGGCTTGGCAGTTCTGGCTGGACTGTACCCAGGAGGTACAGGGTCAAGACTGATTTGCATATGGCTGGGTTCAAACTGGTACGGCATTGTGAGCAATAAAACGATGGATTTAGGCCCAGATCTCTGTAATGGGGTGAAGGTATCACATTGTTCTGCATTTTGTCCATCAACTGTTGTTTTTGCACTGGTCACCCGAGCGGGAAGGGTATGCCCAGACGTGGGTCCCATGCTCTCCATGCCACTGGCTGAAGAGGGGTGAAACCCCGAAACCAGTCCTAGGATGCTTGTTTCCAGTCCAGGGAGGACCTGGCTTGGCAGTTCGGGCTGGACTGTACCCATGAGGCACAGGGGCAAGACTGATTTGCATATGGCTGGGTTCGAACTGGAAAAGCATGGTGAGCAAAAAAACAATGGATTTAGGCCCAGATCTCTGTACTGGGGTGAATGTATGACATTGTTCTGCATTCTGTCCATCAACTGTTGTTTTTGCATTTGTCACCCTGAGTGGGACGGGTATGCTCAGACGTGAGTCCCGTGCTCTCCATGCCACTGGAATCAAGCTATCCTGGCTGAAGAGGGGTGAAACCCCGAAACCGGTCCTAGGATGCTTGGTTCCAGTCCAGGCAGGATCTGGCTTAGCAGTTCGGGCTGGACTGTTCCCATGAGGCACAGAGTCAAGACTGATTTGCATATGGCTGGGTTCATACTGGAATGGCATGGTGAGCAAAAAAACGATGGATTTAGACCCAGATCTCTGTACTGGGGTGAATGTATGACATTGTTCTGCATTCTGTCGATCAACTGTTGTTTTTGCATTTGTCACCCCGAGTGGGAAGGGTATGCCCAGACGTGGGTCCCGTGCTCTCCATGCCACTGGAATCAAGCTATCCTGGCTGAAGAGGGGTGACATCCCGAAACCGGTCCTAGGATGCTTGTTTCCAGTCCAGGGAGGACCTGGCTTGGCAGTTCTGGCTGGACTGTACCCAGGAGGTACAGGGTCAAGACTGATTTGCATATGGCTGGGTTCAAACTGGTACGGCATTGTGAGCAATAAAACGATGGATTTAGGCCCAGATCTCTGTAATGGGGTGAAGGTATCACATTGTTCTGCATTTTGTCCATCAACTGTTGTTTTTGCATTGGTCACCCGAGTGGGAAGGGTATGCCCAGACGTGGGTCCCGTGCTCTCCATGCCACTGGCTGAAGAGGGGTGAAACCCCGAAACCAGTCCTAGGATGCTTGTTTCCAGTCCAGGGAGGACCTGGCTTGGCAGTTCGGGCTGGACTGTACCCATGAGGCACAGGGTCAAGACTGATTTGCATATGGCTGGGTTCAAACTGGAAAAGCATGGTGAGCAAAAAAACAATGGATTTAGGCCCAGATCTCTGTACTGGGGTGAATGTATGACATTGTTCTGCATTCTGTCCATCAACTGTTGTTTTTGCATTTGTCACCCCGAGTGGGAAGGGTATGCCCAGACGTGGGTCCCGTGCTCTCCATGCCACTGGAATCAAGCTATCCTGGCTGAAGAGGGGTGAAACCCCGAAACCGGTCCTAGGATGCTTGTTTCCAGTCCAGGGAGGACCTGGCTTGGCAGTTCGGGCTGGACTGTACCCATGAGGTACAGGGTCAAGACTGATTTGCATATGGCTAGGTTCAAACTGGAACGGCCTCGTGAGCAATAAAATGATGGATTTAGGCCCAGATCTCTGTAATGGTGTGAAGGTATCACATTGTTCTGCATTTTGTCCATCAACTGTTGTTTATGCATTGGTCACCCGAGTGGGAAGGGTATGCCCAGACGTGGGTCCCGTGCTCTCCATGCCACTGGAATCAAGCTATCCTGGCTGAAGAGGGGTGAAACCCCGAAACCGGTCCTAGGATGCTTGTTTCCAGTCCAGGGAGGACCTGGCTTGGCAGTCCGGGCTGGACTGTACCCATGAGGCACAGGGTCAAGACTGATTTGCATATGGCTGGGTTCATACCGGAACGGCATGGTGAGCAATAAAACGATGGATTTAGGCCCAGATCTCTGTACTGGGGTGAATGTATGACATTGTTCTGCATTTTGTCCATCAACTGTTGTTTTTGCATTTCTCATCCTGAGTGGGAAGGGTGTGCCCAGACGTGGGTCCCGTGCTCTCCATGCCACTGGAATCAAGCGATCCTGGCTGAAGAGAGATGAAATCCCGAAACCGGTCCTAGGATGCTTGTTTCCAGTCCAGGGAGGACCTGGCTTGGCAGTTCGGGCTGGACTGAACCCATGAGGCACAGGGTCAAGACTGATTTGCATATGGCTGGGTTCAAACTGGAAGGCATGGTGAGCAAACAAACGATGGATTTAGGTCCAGACCTCTGTACTGTGGTGAATGTATGACATTGTTCTGCATTCTGTCCATCAACTGTTTTTTTTGCATTTGTCACCCCGAGTGGGACGGGTATGCTCAGACGTGAGTCCCGTGCTCTCCATGCCACTGGAATCAAGCTATCCTGGCTGAAGAGGGGTGAAACCCCGAAACCGGTCCTAGGATGCTTGGTTCCAGTCCAGGCAGGACCTGGCTTAGCAGTTCGGGCTGGACTGTTCCCATGAGGCACAGGGTCAGACTGATTTGCATATGGCTGATTTCAAACTGGAATGGCATGGTGAGCAAAAAAACAATGGATTTAGGCCCAGATCTCTGTACTGGGGTGAATGTATGACATTGTTCTGCATTCTGTCCATCAACTGTTGTTTTTGCATTTGTCACCCTGAGTGGGACGGGTATGCTCAGACGTGAGTCCCGTGCTCTCCATGCCACTGGAATCAAGCTATCCTGGCTGAAGAGGGGTGAAACCCCGAAACCGGTCCTAGGATGCTTGGTTCCTGTCCAGGTAGGACCTGGCTTAGCAGTTCGGGCTGGACTGTTCCCATGAGGCACAGAGTCAAGACTGATTTGCATATGGCTGGGTTCATACTGGAATGGCATGGTGAGCAAAAAAACGATGGATTTAGACCCAGATCTCTGTACTGGGGTGAATGTATGACATTGTTCTGCATTCTGTCCATCAACTGTTGTTTTTGCATTTGTCACCCCGAGTGGGACGGGTATGCCCAGATGTGGGTCCCGAGCTCTCCATGCCACTGGAATCAATCTATCCTGGCTGAAGAGGGGTGAAACCCCGAAACCGGTCCTAGGATGCTTGTTTCCAGTCCAGGGAGGACCTGGCTTGGCAGTTCGGGCTGGACTGTTCCCATGAGGCACAGGGTCAAGATTGATTTGCATATGGCTGGATTCAAACTGGAACGGCGTGGGGAGCAAAAAAACGATGGATTTAGGCCCAGATCTCTGTACTGGGGTGAATGTATGACATTGTTCTGCATTCTGTCCATCAAATGTTGTTTTTGCATTTGTCACCCCGAGTGGGAAGGGTATGCCCAGACGTGGGTCCCGTGCTCTCCATGCCACTGGAATCAAGCTATCCTGGCTGAAGAGGGATGACATCCCGAAACCGGTCCTAGGATGCTTGTTTCCAGTCCAGGGAGGACCTGGCTTGGCAGTTCTGGCTGGACTGTATCCATGAGACACAGGGTCAAGACTGATTTGCATATGGCTGGATTCAAACTGGAACGGCGTGGGAAGCAAAAAAATGATGGATTTAGGCCCAGATCTCTGTACTGGGCTGGATATATGACATTGTTCTGGATTCTGTCCATCAACTGTTGTTTTTGCATTTGTCACCCGGATTGGGAAGGGTATGCCCAGACGTGGGTCCCGTGCTCTCCATTCCACTGGCTGAAGAGGGGTGAAACCCCGAAACCAGTCCTAGGATGCTTGTTTCCAGTCCAGGGAGGACCTGGATTGGAAGTTCGGGCTGGACTGTACCCATGAGGCACAGGGTCAAGACTGATTTGCATATGGCTGGGTTCATACTGGAACGGCATGGTGAGCAATAAAACGATGGATTTAGACCCAGATCTCTGTACTGGGGTGAATGTATGACATTGTTCTGCATTCTGGCCATCAACTGTTGTTTTTGCATTTGTCAACCCGAGTGGGACTGGTATGCCCAGATGTGGGTCCCGTGCTCTCCATGCCACTGGAATCAAGCTATCCTGGCTGAAGAGGGGTGACATCCCGAAACCGGTCCTAGGATGCTTGTTTCCAGTCCAGGGAGGACCTGGCTTGGCAGTTCGGGCTGGACTGTTCCCATGAGGCACAGAGTCAAGACTGATTTGCATATGGCTGGGTTCAAACTGGAACGGCCTCGTGAGCAATAACACAATGGATTTAGGCCCAGATCTCTGTAATGGTGTGAAGGTATCACATTGTTCTGCATTTTGTCCATCAACTGTTGTTTTTGCATTGGTCACCCGAGTGGGAAGGGTATGCCCAGACGTGGGTCCCGTGCTCTCCATGCCACTGGAATCAAGCTATCCTGGCTGAAGAGGGGTGAAACCCCGAAACCAGTCCTCGGATGCTTGTTTCCAGTCCAGGGAGGACCTGGATTGGAAGTTCGGGCTGGACTGTACCCATGAGGCACAGGGTCAAGACTGATTTGCATATGGCTGGGTTCATACCGGAACGGCATGGTGAGCAATAAAACGATGGATTTAGGCCCAGATCTCTGTACTGGGGTGAATGTATGACATTGTTCTGCATTTTGTCCATCAACTGTTGTTTTTGCATTTCTCATCCTGAGTGGGAAGGGTGTGCCCAGACGTGGGTCCCGTGCTCTCCATGCCACTGGCATCAAGCTATCCTGGCTGAAGAGGGGTGAAATCCCGAAACTGGTCCTAGGATGCTTGTTTCCAGTCCAGGGAGGACCTGGCTTGGCAGTTCGGGCTGGACTGAACCCATGAGGCACAGGGTCAAGACTGATTTGCATATGGCTGGGTTCAAACTGGAATGGCATGGTGAGCAAACAAACGATGGATTTAGGTCCAGACCTCTGTACTGTGGTGAATGTATGACATTGTTCTGCATTCTGTCCATCAATTATTGTATTTGCATTTGTCACCCTGGGTGGGAAGGGAATGCCCAGACGTGGGTCCCGTGCTCTCCATGCCACTGGAATCAAGCTATCCTGGCTGAAGACGGGTGAAACCCCGAAACCGGTCCTAGGATGCTTGTTTCCAGGCCAGGGAGGACCTGGCTTGGCAGTCCGGGAGGGACTGTACCCATGAGACACAGGGTCAAGACTGATTTGCACATGGCTGGGTTCAAACTGAAACGGCATGGTGAGCAAAAAAACAATGGATTTAGGCCCAGATCTCTGTACTGGGGTGAATGTATGACACTGTTCTGCATTCTGTCCATCAACTGTTGTTTTTGCATTTGTCACCCCGAGTGGGATGGGTATGCTCAGACGTGAGTCCCGTGCTCTCCATGCCACTGGAATCAAGCTATCCTGGCTGAAGAGGGGTGAAACCCCGAAACCGGTCCTAGGATCCTTGGTTCCAGTCCAGGCAGGACCTGGCTTAGCAGTTCGGGCTGGACTGTTCCCATGAGGCACAGAGTCAAGACTGATTTGCATATGGCTGGGTTCAAACTGGAACGGCCTCGTGAGCAATAACACGATGGATTTAGGCCCAGATCTCTGTAATGGTGTGAAGGTATCACATTGTTCTGCATTTTGTCCATCAACTGTTGTTTTTGCATTGGTCACCCGAGTGGGAAGGGTATGCCCAGACGTGGGTCCCGTGCTCTCCATGCCACTGGAATCAAGCTATCCTGGCTGAAGAGGGGTGAAACCCCGAAACCAGTCCTCGGATGCTTGTTTCCAGTCCAGGGAGGACCTGGATTGGAAGTTCGGGCTGGACTGTACCCATGAGGCACAGGGTCAAGACTGATTTGCATATGGCTGTGTTCTTACCGGAACGGCATGGTGAGCAATAAAACGATGGATTTAGGCCCAGATCTCTGTACTGGGGTGAATGTATGACATTGTTCTGCATTTTGTCCATCAACTGTTGTTTTTGCATTTCTCATCCTGAGTGGGAAGGGTGTGCCCAGACGTGGGTCCCGTGCTCTTCATGCCACTGGCATCAAGCTATCCTGGCTGAAGAGGGGTGAAATCCCGAAACCGGTCCTAGGATGCTTGTTTCCAGTCCAGGGAGGACCTGGCTTGGCAGTTCGGGCTGGACTGAACCCATGAGGCACAGGGTCAAGACTGATTTGCATATGGCTGGGTTCAAACTGGAACGGCATGGTGAGCAAACAAACGATGGATTTAGGTCCAGACCTCTGTACTGTGGTGAATGTATGACATTGTTCTGCATTCTGTCCATCAATTATTGTATTTGCATTTGTCACCCTGAGTGGGAAGGGAATGCCCAGACGTGGGTCCCGTGCTCTCCATGCCACTGGAATCAAGCTATCCTGGCTGAAGACGGGTGAAACCCTGAAACCGGTCCTAGGATGCTTGTTTCCAGTCCAGGGAGGACCTGGCTTGGCAGTCCGGGAGGGACTGTACCCATGAGACACAGGGTCAAGACTGATTTGCACATGGCTGGGTTCAAACTGGAACGGCATGGTGAGCAAAAAAACGATGGATTTAGGCCCAGATCTCTGTACTGGGGTGAATGTATGACACTGTTCTGCATTCTGTCCATCAACTGTTGTTTTTGCATTTGTCACCCCGAGTGGGATGGGTATGCTCAGACGTGAGTCCCGTGCTCTCCATGCCACTGGAATCAAGCTATCCTGGCTGAAGAGGGGTGAAACCCCGAAACCGGTCCTAGGATCCTTGGTTCCAGTCCAGGCAGGACCTGGCTTGGCAGTTCGGGCTGGACTGTACCCATGAGGCACAGGGTCAAGACTGATTTGCATTTGGCTGGGTTCATACCGGAACGGCATGGTGAGCAATAAAACGTTGGATTTAGGCCCAGATCTCTGTACTGGGGTGAATGTATGACATTGTTCTGCATTTTGTCCATCAACTGTTGTTTTTGCATTTCTCATCCTGAGTGGGAAGGGTGTGCCCAGACGTGTATCCCGTGCTCTCCATGCCACTGGAATCAAGCTATCCTGGCTGAAGAGGGATGAAATCCCGAAACCGGTCCTAGGATGCTTGTTTCCAGTCCAGGGAGGACCTGGCTTGGCAGTTCGGGCTGGACTGAACCCATGAGGCACAGGGTCAAGACTGATTTGCATATGGCTGGGTTCAAACTGGAAGGCATGGTGAGCAAACAAACGATGGATTTAGGTCCAGACCTCTGTACTGTGGTGAATGTATGACATTGTTCTGCATTCTGTCCATCAACTGTTTTTTTTGCATTTGTCACCCCGAGTGGGACGGGTATGCTCAGACGTGAGTCCCGTGCTCTCCATGCCACTGGAATCAAGCTATCCTGGCTGAAGAGGGGTGAAACCCCGAAACCGGTCCTAGGATGCTTGGTTCCAGTCCAGGCAGGACCTGGCTTAGCAGTTCGGGCTGGACTGTTCCCATGAGGCACAGGGTCAGACTGATTTGCATATGGCTGATTTCATACTGGAATGGCATGGTGAGCAAAAAAACAATGGATTTAGGCCCAGATCTCTGTACTGGGGTGAATGTATGACATTGTTCTGCATTCTGTCCATCAACTGTTGTTTTTGCATTTGTCACCCTGAGTGGGACGGGTATGCTCAGACGTGAGTCCCGTGCTCTCCATGCCACTGGAATCAAGCTATCCTGGCTGAAGAGGGGTGAAACCCCGAAACCGGTCCAAGGATGCTTGGTTCCTGTCCAGGCAGGACCTGGCTTAGCAGTTCGGGCTGGACTGTTCCCATGAGGCACAGAGTCAAGACTGATTTGCATATGGCTGGGTTCATACTGGAATGGCATGGTGAGCAAAAAAACGATGGATTTAGACCCAGATCTCTGTACTGGGGTGAATGTATGACACTGTTCTGCATTCTGTCCATCAAATGTTGTTTTTGCATTTGTCACCCCGAGTGGGAAGGGTATGCCCAGACGTGGGTCCCGTGCTCTCCATGCCACTGGAATCAAGCTATCCTGGCTGAAGAGGGATGACATCCCGAAACCGGTCCTAGGATGCTTGTTTCCAGTCCAGGGAGGACCTGGCTTGGCAGTTCTGGCTGGACTGTATCCATGAGACACAGGGTCAAGACTGATTTGCATATGGCTGGATTCAAACTGGAACGGCGTGGGAAGCAAAAAAATGATGGATTTAGGCCCAGATCTCTGTACTGGGCTGGATATATGACATTGTTCTGGATTCTGTCCATCAACTGTTGTTTTTGCATTTGTCACCCGGATTGGGAAGGGTATGCCCAGATGTGGGTCCCGTGCTCTCCATTCCACTGGCTGAAGAGGGGTGAAACCCCGAAACCAGTCCTAGGATGCTTGTTTCCAGTCCAGGGAGGACCTGAATTGGAAGTTCGGGCTGGACTGTACCCATGAGGCACAGGGTCAAGACTGATTTGCATATGGCTGGGTTCATACTGGAACGGCATGGTGAGCAATAAAACGATGGATTTAGACCCAGATCTCTGTACTGGGGTGAATGTATGACATTGTTCTGCATTCTGGCCATCAACTGTTGTTTTTGCATTTGTCAACCCGAGTGGGACTGGTATGCCCAGATGTGGGTCCCGTGCTCTCCATGCCACTGGAATCAAGCTATCCTGGCTGAAGAGGGGTGACATCCCGAAACCGGTCCTAGGATGCTTGTTTCCAGTCCAGGGAGGACCTGGCTTGGCAGTTCTGGCTGGACTGTATCCATGAGACACAGGGTCAAGACTGAATTGCATATGGCTGGGTTCAAACTGGAACAGCATGGTGAGCAAAAAAATGATGGATTTAGGCCCAGATCTCTGTACTGGGGTGAATGTATGACATTGCTCTGCATTCTGTCCATAAACTGTTTTTTTTGCATTAGTCACCCCGAGTGGGGTGGGCATGCTCAGACGTGAGTCCCGTGCTCTCCATGCCACTGGAATCAAGCTATCCTGGCTGAAGAGGGATGAAATCCCGAAACCGGTCCTAGGATGCTTGTTTCCAGTCCAGGGAGGACCTGGCTTGGCAGTTCGGGCTGGACTGAACCCATGAGGCACAGGGTCAAGACTGATTTGCATATGGCTGGGTTCAAACTGGAAGGCATGGTGAGCAAACAAACGATGGATTTAGGTCCAGACCTCTGTACTGTGGTGAATGTATGACATTGTTCTGCATTCTGTCCATCAACTGATTTTTTTGCATTTGTCACCCCGAGTGGGACGGGTATGCTCAGACGTGAGTCCCGTGCTCTCCATGCCACTGGAATCAAGCTATCCTGGCTGAAGAGGGGTGAATCCCCGAAACTAGTCCTAGGATGCTTGGTTCCAGTCCAGGCAGGACCTGGCTTAGCAGTTCGGGCTGGACTGTTCCCATGAGGCACAGGGTCAACACTGATTTGCACATGGCTGGGTTCATACTGGAATGGCATGGTGAGCAAAAAAATGATGGATTTAGGCCCAGATCTCTGTACTGGGGTGAATGTATGACATTGCTCTGCATTCTGTCCATCAACTGATGTTTTTGCATTAGTCACCCCGAGTGGGGCGGGCATGCTCAGACTAGAGTCCTGTGCTCTCCATGCCACTGGAATCAAGCTATCCTGGCTGAAGAGGGGTGAAACCCCGAAACCGGTCCTAGGATGCTTGGTTCCAGTCCAGGCAGGACCTGGCTTAGCAGTTCGGGCTGGACTGTTCCCATGAGGCACAGGGTCAGACTGATTTGCATATGGCTGATTTCATACTGGAATGGCATGGTGAGCAAAAAAACAATGGATTTAGGCCCAGATCTCTGTACTGGGGTGAATGTATGACATTGTTCTGCATTCTGTCCATCAACTGTTGTTTTTGCATTTGTCACCCTGAGTGGGACGGGTATGCTCAGACGTGAGTCCCGTGCTCTCCATGCCACTGGAATCAAGCTATCCTGGCTGAAGAGGGGTGAAACCCCGAAACCGGTCCTAGGATGCTTGGTTCCTGTCCAGGCAGGACCTGGCTTAGCAGTTCGGGCTGGACTGTTCCCATGAGGCACAGAGTCAAGACTGATTTGCATATGGCTGGGTTCATACTGGAATGGCATGGTGAGCAAAAAAACGATGGATTTAGACCCAGATCTCTGTACTGGGGTGAATGTATGACATTGTTCTGCATTCTGTCCATCAACTGTTGTTTTTGCATTTGTCACCCCGAGTGGGACGGGTATGCCCAGATGTGGGTCCCGAGCTCTCCATGCCACTGGAATCAATCTATCCTGGCTGAAGAGGGGTGAAACCCCGAAACCGGTCCTAGGATGCTTGTTTCCAGTCCAGGGAGGACCTGGCTTGGCAGTTCGGGCTGGACTGTATCCATGAGACACAGGGTCAAGACTGATTTGCATATGGCTGGATTCAAACTGGAACGGCGTGGGGAGCAAAAAAACGATGGATTTAGGCCCAGATCTCTGTACTGGGGTGAATATATGACATTGTTCTGGATTCTGTCCATCAACTGTTGTTTTTGCATTTGTCACCCGGAGTGGGAAGGGTATGCCCAGACGTGGGTCCCGTGCTCTCCATACCACTGGCTGAAGAGGGGTGAAACCCCGAAACCAGTCCTAGGATGCTTGTTTCCAGTCCAGGGAGGACCTGGCTTAGCTGTTCGGGCTGGACTGTTCCCATGAGGCACAGGGTCAAGATTGATTTGCATATGGCTGGATTCAAACTGGAACGGCGTGGGGAGCAAAAAAACGATGGATTTAGGCCCAGATCTCTGTACTGGGGTGAATGTATGACATTGTTCTGCATTCTGTCCATCAAATGTTGTTTTTGCATTTGTCACCCCGAGTGGGAAGGGTATGCCCAGACGTGGGTCCCGTGCTCTCCATGCCACTGGAATCAAGCTATCCTGGCTGAAGAGGGATGACATCCCGAAACCGGTCCTAGGATGCTTGTTTCCAGTCCAGGGAGGACCTGGCTTGGCAGTTCTGGCTGGACTGTATCCATGAGACACAGGGTCAAGACTGATTTGCATATGGCTGGATTCAAACTGGAACGGCGTGGGAAGCAAAAAAATGATGGATTTAGGCCCAGATCTCTGTACTGGGCTGGATATATGACATTGTTCTGGATTCTGTCCATCAACTGTTGTTTTTGCATTTGTCACCCGGATTGGGAAGGGTATGCCCAGACGTGGGTCCCGTGCTCTCCATTCCACTGGCTGAAGAGGGGTGAAACCCCGAAACCAGTCCTAGGATGCTTGTTTCCAGTCCAGGGAGGACCTGGATTGGAAGTTCGGGCTGGACTGTACCCATGAGGCACAGGGTCAAGACTGATTTGCATATGGCTGGGTTCATACTGGAACGGCATGGTGAGCAATAAAACGATGGATTTAGACCCAGATCTCTGTACTGGGGTGAATGTATGACATTGTTCTGCATTCTAGCCATCAACTGTTGTTTTTGCATTTGTCAACCCGAGTGGGACTGGTATGCCCAGATGTGGGTCCCGTGCTCTCCATGCCACTGGAATCAAGCTATCCTGGCTGAAGAGGGGTGACATCCCGAAACCGGTCCTAGGATGCTTGTTTCCAGTCCAGGGAGGACCTGGCTTGGCAGTTCTGGCTGGACTGTATCCATGAGACACAGGGTCAAGACTGAATTGCATATGGCTGGGTTCAAACTGGAACAGCATGGTGAGCAAAAAAATGATGGATTTAGGCCCAGATCTCTGTACTGGGGTGAATGTATGACATTGCTCTGCATTCTGTCCATAAACTGTTTTTTTTGCATTAGTCACCCCGAGTGGGGTGGGCATGCTCAGACGTGAGTCCCGTGCTCTCCATGCCACTGGAATCAAGCTATCCTGGCTGAAGAGGGGTAAAACCCCGAAACCGGTCCTGGGATCCTTAGTTCCAGTCCAGGCAGGACCTGGCTTAGCAGTTCGGGCTGGACTGTTCCCATGAGGCACAGAGTCAAGACTGATTTGCATATGACTGGGTTCAAACTGGAACGGCCTCGTGAGCAATAACACGATGGATTTAGGCCCAGATCTCTGTAATGGTGTGAAGGTATCACATTGTTCTGCATTTTGTCCATCAACTGTTGTTTTTGCATTGGTCACCCGAGTGGGAAGGGTATGCCCAGACGTGGGTCCCGTGCTCTCCATGCCACTGGAATCAAGCTATCCTGGCTGAAGAGGGGTGAAACCCCGAAACCAGTCCTCGGATGCTTGTTTCCAGTCCAGGGAGGACCTGGATTGGAAGTTCGGGCTGGACTGTACCCATGAGGCACAGGGTCAAGACTGATTTGCATATGGCTGGGTTCATACCGGAACGGCATGGTGAGCAATAAAACGATGGATTTAGGCCCAGATCTCTGTACTGGGGTGAATGTATGACATTGTTCTGCACTTTGTCCATCAACTGTTGTTTTTGCTTTTCTCATCCTGAGTGGGAAGGGTGTGCCCAGACGTGGGTCCCGTGCTCTCCATGCCACTGGCATCAAGCTATCCTGGCTGAAGAGGGGTGAAATCCCGAAACTGGTCCTAGGATGCTTGTTTCCAGTCCAGGGAGGACCTGGCTTGGCAGTTCGGGCTGGACTGAACCCATGAGGCACAGGGTCAAGACTGATTTGCATATGGCTGGGTTCAAACTGGAATGGCATGGTGAGCAAACAAACGATGGATTTAGGTCCAGACCTCTGTACTGTGGTGAATGTATGACATTGTTCTGCATTCTGTCCATCAATTATTGTATTTGCATTTGTCACCCTGAGTGGGAAGGGAATGCCCAGACGTGGGTCCCGTGCTCTCCATGCCACTGGAATCAAGCTATCCTGGCTGAAGACGGGTGAAACCCCGAAACCGGTCCTAGGATGCTTGTTTCCAGGCCAGGGAGGACCTGGCTTGGCAGTACGGGAGGGGCTGTACCCATGAGACACAGGGTCAAGACTGATTTGCACATGGCTGGGTTCAAACTGAAACGGCATGGTGAGCAAAAAAACGATGGATTTAGGCCCAGATCTCTGTACTGGGGTGAATGTATGACACTGTTCTGCATTCTGTCCATCAACTGTTGTTTTTGCATTTGTCACCCCGAGTGGGATGGGTATGCTCAGACGTGAGTCCCGTGCTCTCCATGCCACTGGAATCAAGCTATCCTGGCTGAAGAGGGGTGAAACCCCGAAACCGGTCCTAGGATCCTTGGTTCCAGTCCAGGCAGGACCTGGCTTAGCAGTTCGGGCTGGACTGTTCCCATGAGGCACAGAGTCAAGACTGATTTGCATATGGCTGGGTTCAAACTGGAACGGCCTCGTGAGCAATAACACGATGGATTTAGGCCCAGATCTCTGTAATGGTGTGAAGGTATCACATTGTTCTGCATTTTGTCCATCAACTGTTGTTTTTGCATTGGTCACCCGAGTGGGAAGGGTATGCCCAGACGTGGGTCCCGTGCTCTCCATGCCACTGGAATCAAGCTATCCTGGCTGAAGAGGGGTGAAACCCCGAAACCAGTCCTCGGATGCTTGTTTCCAGTCCAGGGAGGACCTGGATTGGAAGTTCGGGCTGGACTGTACCCATGAGGCACAGGGTCAAGACTGATTTGCATATGGCTGGGTTCATACCGGAACGGCATGGTGAGCAATAAAACGATGGATTTAGGCCCAAATCTCTGTACTTGGGTGAATGTATGACATTGTTCTGCATTTTGTCCATCAACTGTTGTTTTTGCATTTCTCATCCTGAGTGGGAAGGGTGTGCCCAGACGTGGGTCCCGTGCTCTTCATGCCACTGGCATCAAGCTATCCTGGCTGAAGAGGGGTGAAATCCCGAAACCGGTCCTAGGATGCTTGTTTCCAGTCCAGGGAGGACTTGGCTTGGCAGTTCGGGCTGGACTGAACCCATGAGGCACAGGGTCAAGACTGATTTGCATATGGCTGGGTTCAAACTGGAACGGCATGGTGAGCAAACAAACGATGGATTTAGGTCCAGACCTCTGTACTGTGGTGAATGTATGACATTGTTCTGCATTCTGTCCATCAATTATTGTATTTGCATTTGTCACCCTGAGTGGGAAGGGAATGCCCAGACGTGGGTCCCGTGCTCTCCATGCCACTGGAATCAAGCTATCCTGGCTGAAGACGGGTGAAACCCTGAAACCGGTCCTAGGATGCTTGTTTCCAGTCCAGGGAGGACCTGGCTTGGCAGTCCGGGAGGGACTATACCCATGAGACACAGGGTCAAGACTGATTTGCACATGGCTGGGTTCAAACTGGAACGGCATGGTGAGCAAAAAAACGATGGATTTAGGCCCAGATCTCTGGACTGGGGTGAATGTATGACACTGTTCTGCATTCTGTCCATCAACTGTTGTTTTTGCATTTGTCACCCCGAGTGGGATGGGTATGCTCAGACGTGAGTCCCGTGCTCTCCATGCCACTGGAATCAAGCTATCCTGGCTGAAGAGGGGTGAAACCCCGAAACCGGTCCTAGGATCCTTGGTTCCAGTCCAGGCAGGACCTGGCTTAGCAGTTCGGGCTGGACTGTTCCCATGAGGCACAGAGTCAAGACTGATTTGCATATGGCTGGGTTCAAACTGGAACGGCCTCGTGAGCAATAACACGATGGATTTAGGCCCAGATCTCTGTAATGGTGTGAAGGTATCACATTGTTCTGCATTTTGTCCATCAACTGTTGTTTTTGCATTGGTCACCCGAGTGGGAAGGGTATGCCCAGACGTGGGTCCCGTGCTCTCCATGCCACTGGAATCAAGCTATCCTGGCTGAAGAGGGGTGAAACCCCAAAACCAGTCCTCGGATGCTTGTTTCCAGTCCAGGGAGGACCTGGATTGGAAGTTCGGGCTGGACTGTACCCATGAGGCACAGGGTCAAGACTGATTTGCATATGGCTGGGTTCATACCGGAACGGCATGGTGAGCAATAAAACGATGGATTTAGGCCCAGATCTCTGTACTCGGGTGAATGTATGACATTGTTCTGCATTTTGTCAATCAACTGTTGTTTTTGCATTTCTCATCCTGAGTGGGAAGGGTGTGCCCAGACGTGGGTCCCGTGCTCTCCATGCCACTGGCATCAAGCTATGCTGGCTGAAGAGGGGTGAAATCCCGAAACTGGTCCTAGGATGCTTGTTTCCAGTCCAGGGAGGACCTGGCTTGGCAGTTCGGGCTGGACTGAACCCATGAGGCACAGGGTCAAGACTGATTTGCATATGGCTGGGTTCAAACTGGAACGGCATGGTGAGCAAACAAACGATGGATTTAGGTCCAGACCTCTGTACTGTGGTGAATGTATGACATTGTTCTGCATTCTGTCCATCAATTATTGTATTTGCATTTGTCACCCTGAGTGGGAAGGGAATGCCCAGACGTGGGTCCCGTGCTCTCCATGCCACTGGAATCAAGCTATCCTGGCTGAAGACGGGTGAAACCCCGAAACCGGTCCTAGGATGCTTGTTTCCAGTCCAGGGAGGACCTGGCTTGGCAGTCCGGGAGGGACTGTACCCATGAGACACAGGGTCAAGACTGATTTGCACATGGCTGGGTTCAAACTGGAACGGCATGGTGAGCAAAAAAACGATGGATTTAGGCCCAGATCTCTGTACTGGGGTGAATGTATGACATTGTTCTGCATTTTGTCCATCAACTGTTGTTTTTGCATTTCTCATCCTGAGTGGGAAGGGTGTGCCCAGACGTGGGTCACGTGCTCTCCATGCCACTGGAATCAAGCTCTCCTGGCTGAAGAGGGGTGAAATCCCGAAACCGGTCCTAGGATGCTTGTTTCCAGTCCAGGGAGGACCTGGCTTGGCAGTTCGGGCTGGACTGAACCCATGAGGCACAGGGTCAAGACTGATTTGCATATGGCTGGGTTCAAACTGGAACGGCATGGTGAGCAAACAAACGATGGATTTAGGTCCAGACCTCTGTACTGTGGTGAATGTATGACATTGTTCTGCATTCTATCCATCAATTGTTGTATTTGCATTTGTCACCCTGAGTAGGAAGGGAATGCCCAGACGTGGGTCCCGTTCTCTCCATGCCACTGGAATCAAGCTATCCTGGCTGAAGACGGGTGAAACCCCGAAACCGGTCCTAGGATGCTTGTTTCCAGTCCAGGGAGGACCTGGCTTGGCAGTCCGGGCTGGACTGTACCCATGAGACACAGGGTCAAGACTGATTTGCACATGGCTGGGTTCAAACTGGAACGGCATGGTGAGCAAAAAAGCGATGGATTTAGGCCCAGATCTCTGTACTGGGGTGAATGTATGACACTGTTCTGCATTCTGTCCATCAACTGCTGTTTTTGCATTTGTCACCCCGAGTGGGACGGGTATGCTCAGACGTGAGTCCCGTGCTCTCCATGCCACTGGAATCAAGCTATCCTGGCTGAAGAGGGGTGAAACCCCGAAACCGGTCCTAGGATCCTTGGTTCCAGTCCAGGCAGGACCTGGCTTAGCAGTTCGGGCTGGACTGTTCCCATGAGGCACAGAGTCAAGACTGATTTGCATATGGCTGGGGTGATACTGGAATGGCATGATGAGCAAAAAAACGATGGATTAGACCCAGATCTCTGTACTGGGGTGAATGTATTACATTGTTCTGCATTCTGGCCATCAACTGTTGTTTTTGCATTTGTCAACCCGAGTGGGACTGGTATGCCCAGATGTGGGTCCCGTGCTCTCCATGCCACTGGAATCAAGCTATCCTGGCTGAAGAGGGGTGACATCCCGAAACCAGTCCTAGGATGCTTGTTTCCAGTCCAGGGAGGACCTGGCTTGGCAGTTCTGGATGGACTGTATCCATGAGACACAGGGTCAAGACTGATTTGCATATGGCTGGGTTCAAACTGGAACAGCATGGTGAGCAAAAAAACAATGGATTTAGGCCCAGATCTCTGTACTGGGGTGAATGTATGACATTGTTCTGCATTCTGTCCATCAACTGTTGTTTTTGCATTTGTCACCCTGAGTGGGACGGGTATGCTCAGACGTGAGACCCGTGCTCTCCATGCCACTGGAATCAAGCTATCCTGGCTGAAGAGGGGTGAAACCCCGAAACCGGTCCTAGGATGCTTGGTTCCAGTCCAGGCAGGACCTGGCTTAGCAGTTCGGGCTGGACTGTTCCCATGAGGCACAGAGTCAAGACTGATTTGCATATGGCTGGGTTCATACTGGAATGGCATGGTGAGCAAAAAAACAGTGGATTTAGACCCAGATCTCTGTACTGTGGTGAATGTATGACATTGTTCTGCATTCTGTCCATCAACTGTTGTTTTTGCATTTGTCACCCCGAGTGGGACGGGTATGCCCAGATGTGGGTCCCGAGCTCTCCATGCCACTGGAATCAATCTATCCTGGCTGAAGAGGGGAGAAACCCCGAAACCGGTCCTAGGATGCTTGTTTCCAGTCCAAGCAGGACCTGGCTTAGCAGTTCGGGCTGGACTGTTCCCATGAGGCACAGAGTCAAGACTGATTTGCATATGGCTGGGGTGATACTGGAATGGCATGATGAGCAAAAAAACGATGGATTAGACCCAGATCTCTGTACTGGGGTGAATGTATTACATTGTTCTGCATTCTGGCCATCAACTGTTGTTTTTGCATTTGTCAACCCGAGTGGGACTGGTATGCCCAGATGTGGGTCCCGTGCTCTCCATGCCACTGGAATCAAGCTATCCTGGCTGAAGAGGGGTGACATCCCGAAACCAGTCCTAGGATGCTTGTTTCCAGTCCAGGGAGGACCTGGCTTGGCAGTTCTGGCTGGACTGTATCCATGAGACACAGGGTCAAGACTGATTTGCATATGGCTGGGTTCAAACTGGAACAGCATGGTGAGCAAAAAAATGATGGATTTAGGCCCAGATCTCTGTACTGGGGTGAATGTATGACATTGTTCTGCATTCTGTCCATCAACTGTTTTTTTTGCATTAGTCACCCCGAGTGGGGCGGGCATGCTCAGACTAGAGTCCTGTGCTCTCCATGCCACTGGAATCAAGCTATCCTGGCTGAAGAGGGGTGAAACCCCGAAACCGGTCCTAGGATGCTTGGTTCCAGTCCAGGCAGGACCTGGCTTAGCAGTTCGGGCTGGACTGTTCCCATGAGGCACAGGGTCAGACTGATTTGCATATGGCTGATTTCATACTGGAATGGCATGGTGAGCAAAAAAACAATGGATTTAGGCCCAGATCTCTGTACTGGGGTGAATGTATGACATTGTTCTGCATTCTGTCCATCAACTGTTGTTTTTGCATTTGTCACCCTGAGTGGGACGGGTATGCTCAGACGTGAGACCCGTGCTCTCCATGCCACTGAAATCAAGCTATCCTGGCTGAAGAGGGGTGAAACCCCGAAACTGGTCCTAGGATGCTTGGTTCCAGTCCAGGCAGGACCTGGCTTAGCAGTTCGGGCTGGACTGTTCCCATGAGGCACAGAGTCAAGACTGATTTGCATATGGCTGGGTTCATACTGGAATGGCATGGTGAGCAAAAAAACAGTGGATTTAGACCCAGATCTCTGTACTGGGGTGAATGTATGACATTGTTCTGCATTCTGTCCATCAACTGTTGTTTTTGCATTTGTCACCCCGAGTGGGACGGGTATACCCAGATGTGGGTCCCGAGCTCTCCATGCCACTGGAATCAATCTATCCTGGCTGAAGAGGGGTGAAACCCCGAAACCGGTCCTAGGATGCTTGTTTCCAGTCCAGGGAGGACCTGGCTTGGCAGTTCGGGCTGGACTGTATCCATGAGACACAGGGTGAAGACTGATTTGCATATGGCTGGATTCAAACTGGAACAGCGTGGGGAGCAAAAAAACGATGGATTTAGGCCCAGATCTCTGTACTGGGGTGAATATATGACATTGTTCTGGATTCTGTCCATCAACTGTTGTTTTTGCATTTGTCACCCGGAGTGGGAAGGGTATGCCCAGACGTGGGTCCCGTGCTCTCCATACCACTGGCTGAAGAGGGGTGAAACCCCGAAACCAGTCCTAGGATGCTTGTTTCCAGTCCAGGGAGGACCTGGCTTAGCAGTTCGGGCTGGACTGTTCCCATGAGGCACAGGGTCAAGACTGATTTGCATATGGCTGGATTCAAACTGGAACGGCGTGGGGAGCAAAAAAACGATGGATTTAGGCCCAGATCTCTCTACTGGGGTGAATGCATGACATTGTTCTGCATTCTGTCCATCAAATGTTTTTGCATTTGTCACCCCGAGTGGGAAGGGTATGCCCAGACGTGGGTCCCGTGCTCTCCATGCCACTGGAATCAAGCTATCCTGGCTGAAGAGGGATGACATCCCGAAACCGGTCCTAGGATGCTTGTTTCCAGTCCAGGGAGGACCTGGCTTGGCAGTTCTGGCTGGACTGTATCCATGAGACACAGGGTCAAGACTGATTTGCATATGGCTGGATTCAAACTGGAACGGCGTGGGAAGCAAAAAAACGATGGATTTAGGCCCAGATCTCTGTACTGGGCTGGATATATGACATTGTTCTGGATTCTGTCCATCAACTGTTGTTTTTGCATTTGTCACCCGGATTGGGAAGGGTATGCCCAGACGTGGGTCCCGTGCTCTCCATTCCACTGGCTGAAGAGGGGTGAAACCCCGAAACCAGTCCTAGGATGCTTGTTTCCAGTCCAGGGAGGACCTGGATTGGAAGTTCGGGCTGGACTGTACCCATGAGGCACAGGGTCAAGACTGATTTGCATATGGCTGGGTTCATACCGGAACGGCATGGTGAGCAATAAAACGATGGATTTAGGCCCAGATCTCTGTACTGGGGTGAATGTATGTCATTGTTCTGCATTTTGTCCATCAACTGTTGTTTTTGCATTTCTCATCCTGAGTGGGAAGGGTGTGCTCAGACGTGGGTCCCGTGCTCTCCATGCCACTGGAATCAAGCTATCCTGGCTGAAGAGGGGTGAAATCCCGAAACCGGTCCTAGGATGCTTGTTTCCAGTCCAGGGAGGACCTGGCTTAGCAGTTCGGGCTGGACTGTTCCCATGAGGCACAGGGTCAAGACTGATTTGCATATGGCTGGATTCAAACTGGAACGGCGTGGGGAGCAAAAAAACGATGGATTTAGGCCCAGATCTCTCTACTGGGGTGAATGTATGACATTGTTCTGCATTCTGTCCATCAAATGTTGTTTTTGCATTTGTCACCCCGAGTGGGAAGGGTATGCCCAGACGTGGGTCCCGTGCTCTCCATGCCACTGGATTCAAGCTATCCTGTCTGAAGAGGGATGACATCCCGAAACCGGTCCTAGGATGCTTGTTTCCAGTCCAGGGAGGACCTGGCTTGGCAGTTCTGGCTGGACTGTATCCATGAGACACAGGGTCAAGACTGATTTGCATATGGCTGGATTCAAACTGGAACGGCGTGGGAAGCAAAAAAACGATGGATTTAGGCCCAGATCTCTGTACTGGGCTGGATATATGACATTGTTCTGGATTCTGTCCATCAACTGTTGTTTTTGCATTTGTCACCCGGATTGGGAAGGGTATGCCCAGACGTGGGTCCCGTGCTCTCCATTCCACTGGCTGAAGAGGGGTGAAACCCCGAAACCAGTCCTAGGATGCTTGTTTCCAGTCCAGGGAGGACCTGGATTGGAAGTTCGGGCTGGACTGTACCCATGAGGCACAGGGTCAAGACTGATTTGCATATGGCTGGGTTCATACCGGAACGGCATGGTGAGCAATAAAACGATGGATTTAGGCCCAGATCTCTGTACTGGGGTGAATGTATGACATTGTTCTGCATTTTGTCCATCAACTGTTGTTTTTGCATTTCTCATCCTGAGTGGGAAGGGTGTGCTCAGACGTGGGTCCCGTGCTCTCCATGCCACTGGAATCAAGCTATCCTGGCTGAAGAGGGGTGAAATCCCGAAACCGGTCCTAGGATGCTTGTTTCCAGTCCAGGGAGGACCTGGCTTGGCAGTTCGGGCTGGACTGAACCCATGAGGCACAGGGTCAAGACTGATTTGCATATGGCTGTGTTCAAACTGGAAAGGCATGGTAAGCAAACAAATGATGGATTTAGGTCCAGACGTCTGTACTGTGGTGAATGTATGACATTGTTCTGCATTCTGTCCATCAATTGTTGTATTTGCATTTGTCACCCTGAGTGGGAAGGGAATACCCAGACGTGGGTCCCGTGCTCTCCATGCCACTGGAATCAAGCTGTCCTGGCTGAAGACGGGTGAAACCCCGAAACCGGTCCTAGGATCCTTGGTTCCAGTCCAGGCAGGACCTAGCTTAGCAGTTCGGGCTGGACTGTTCCCATGAGGCACAGAGTCAAGACTGTTTTGCATATGGCTGGGGTGATACTGGAATGGCATGTTGAGCAAAAAAACGATGGATTTAGACCCAGATCTCTGTACTGGGGTGAATGTATGACATTGTTCTGCATTCTGTCCATCAACTGTTGTTTTTGCATTTGTCAACCCGAGTGGGACGGGTATGCCCAGATGTGGGTCCCGTGCTCTCCATGCCACTGGAATCAAGCTATCCTGGCTGAAGAGGGGTGACATCCCGAAACCGGTCCTAGGATGCTTGTTTCCAGTCCAGGGAGGACCTGGCTTGGCAGTTCTGGCTGGACTGTATCCATGAGACACAGGGTCAAGACTGATTTGCATATGGCTGGGTTCAAACTGGAACAGCATGGTGAGCAAAAAAATGATGGATTTAGGCCCAGATCTCTGTACTGGGGTGAATGTATGACATGCTCTGCATTCTGTCCATCAACTGTTGTTTTTGCATTAGTCACCCTGAGTGGGGCGGGCATGCTCAGACTAGATTCCCGTGCTCTCCATGCCACTGGAATCAAGCTATCCTGGCTGAAGAGGGGTGAAACTCCGAAACCGGTCCTAGGATGCTTGGTTCCAGTTCAGGCAGGACCTGGCTTAGCAGTTCGGGCTGGACTGTTCCCATGAGGCACAGAGTCAAGACTGATTTGCATGTGGCTGATTTCATACTGGAATGGCATGGTGAGCAAAAAAAACAATGGATTTAGGCCCAGATCTCTGTACCTGGGTGAATGTATGACATTGTTCTGCATTCTGTCCATCAACTGTTGTTTTTGCATTTGTCACCCTGAGTGGGACGGGTATGCTCAGACATGAGTCCCGTGCTCTCCATGCCACTGCAATCAAGCTATCCTGGCTGAAGAGGGGTGAAACCCAAATCCGGTCCTAGGATGCTTGGTTCCAGTCCAGGCAGGACCTGGCTTAGCAGTTCGGGCTGGACTGTTCCCATGAGGCACAGAGTCAAGACTGATTTGCATATGGCTGGGTTCATACTGGAATGGCATGGTGAGCAGAAAAACGATGGATTTAGACCCATATCTCTGTACTGGGGTGAATGTATGACATTGTTCTGCATTCTGTCCATCAACTGTTGTTTTTGCATTTGTCACCCCGAGTGGGACGGGTATGCCCAGATGTGGGTCCCGAGCTCTCCATTCCACTGGAATCAATCTATCCTGGCTGAAGAGGGGTGAAACCCCGAAGCCGGTCCTAGGATGCTTGTTTCCAGTCCAGGGAGGACCTGGCTTGGCAGTTTGGGCTGGACTGTGCCCATGAGGCACAGGGTCAAGACTGATTTGCATATGGATGAGTTCAAACTGGAACGGCATGGTGAGCAAAAAACGATGGATTTAGGCCCAGATCTATGTACTGGGGTGAATGTATGACATTGTTATGCATTCTGTCCATCAACTGTTGTTTTTGCATTTGTCACCCCGAGTGGGACTGGTATGCGCAGAAGTGAGTCCCATGCTCTCCATGCCACTGGAATCAAGCTATCCTGGCTGAAGAGGGGTGAAACCCCGAAACCGGTCCTAGCATCCTTGGTTCCAGTCCAGGCAGGACCTGGCTTAGCAGTTCGGGCTGGACTGTTCCCATGAGGCACAGAGTCAAGACTGATTTGCATATGGCTGGGGTGATACTGTAATGGCATGGTGAGCAAAAAAACGATGGATTTAGACCCAGATCTCTGTACTGGGGTGAATGTATGACATTGTTCTGCATTCTGTCCATCAACTGTTGTTTTTGCACTTGTCACCCCGAGTGGGACGGGTATGCTGAGACGTGAGTCCCGTGCTCTCCATGCCACTGGAATCAGAGGGGTGAATCCCCGAAACCAGTCCTAGGATGCTTGGTTCCAGTCCAGGCAGGACCTGGCTTAGCAGTTCGGGCTGGACTGTTCCCATGAGGCACAGGGTCAACACTGATTTGCATATGGCTGGGTTCATACTGGAATGGCATGGTGAGCAAAAAAATGATGGATTTAGGCCCAGATCTCTGTACTGGGGTGAATGTATGACATTGCTCTGCATTCTGTCCATCAACTGTTGTTTTTGAATTTGTCACCCCGAGTGGGACGGGTATGCTCAGACTAGAGTCCCGTGCTCTCCATGCCACTGGAATCAAGCTATCCTGGCTGAAGAGGGGTGAAACCCCGAAACCGGTCCTAGGATGCTTGGTTCCAGTCCAGGCAGCACCTGGCTTAGCAGTTCGGGCTGGACTGTTCCCATGAGGCACAGGGTCAAGACTGATTTGCATATGGCTGATTTCATACTGGAATGGCATGGTGAGCAAAAAAACAATGGATTTAGGTCCAGATCTCTGTACTGGGGTGAATGTATGACATTGTTCTGCATTCTGTCCATCAACTGTTGTTTTTGCATTTGTCACCCTGAGTGGGACGGGTATGCTCAGACGTGAGTCCCGTGCTCTCCATGCCACTGGAATCAAGCTATCCTGGCTGAAGAGGGGTGAAACCCCAAAACCGGTCCTAGGATGCTTGGTTCCAGTCCAGGCAGGACCTGGCTAAGCAGTTCGGGCTGGACTGTTCCCATGGGGCACAGGGTCAAGACTGATTTGCATATGGCTGGGTTCATACTGATATGGCATGGTGAGCAAAAAAATGATGGATTTAGACCCAGATCTCTGTACTGGGGTGAATGTATGACATTGCACTGCATTCTGTCCATCAGCTGTTGTTTTTGCATTTGTCACCCCGAGTGGGATGGGTATGCTCAGACGTGAGTCCCATGCTCTTCATGCCACTGGAATCAAGCTATCCTGGCTGAAGAGGGGTGATACCCCGCAACCGGTCCTAGGATGCTTGGTTCCAGTCCAGGCAGGACCTGGCTTAGCAGTTCGGGCTGGACTGTTCCCATGTGGCACAGGGTAAAGACTGATTTGCTTATGGCTGATATCATACTGGAATGGCATGGTGAGCAAAAAAACGATGGATTTAGTCCCAGATCTCTGTACTGGGGTGAGTGCATGACATTGTTCTGTATTCTGTCCATCAACTGTTGTTTTTGCATTTGTCACCCTGAGTGGGACGGGTATGCTCACACGTGAGTCCCGTGCTCTCCATGCCACTGGAATCAAGCTATCCAGGCTGAAGAGGGGTGAAACCCCGAAACCGGTCCTAGGATGCTTGGTTCCAGTCCAGGCAGGACCTGGCTTAGCAGTTCGGGCTGGACTGTTCCCGTGAGGCACAGGGTAAAGACTGATTTGCATATGGCTGGGTTCATACTGGAATGGCATGGTGAGCAAAAAAACGATGGATTTAAGCCCAGAGCTCTGTACTGGGGTGAATGTATGACATTGTTCTGCATTCTGTCCATCAACTGTTGTTTTTGCATTTGTCACCCCGAGTGGGACGGGTATGCCCAGACGTTGGTCCTGTGCTCTCCATGCCACTGGAATCAAGCTATCCTGGCTGTAGAGGGGTGAAACCCCAAAACCGGTCCTAGGATGTTTGTTTCCAGTCCAGGGAGGACCTGGCTTGGCAGTTCAGGCTGGACTGTACCCATGAGGCACAGGGTCCAGACTGATTTGCATATGGCTGATTTCATACTGGAATGGCATGGTGAGCAAAAAAACAATGGATTTAGGCCCAGATCTCTTTACTGGTGTGAATGTATGACATTGTTCTGCATTCTGTCCATCAACTGTTGTTTTTGCATTTCTCATCCTGAGTGGGAAGGGTGTGCCCAGACGTGGGTCCCGTGCTCTCCATGCCACTGGAATCAAGCTATCCTGGCTGAAGACGGGTGAAACCCCGAAACCGGTCCTAGGATGCTTGTTTCCAACCCAGGGAGGACCTGGCTTGGCAGTCCGGGCTGGACTGTACCCATGAGACACAGGGTCAAGACTGATTTGCACATGGCTGGGTTCAAACTGGAACGGCATGGTGAGCAAAAAAACGATGGATTTAGGCCCAGATCTCTGTACTGGGGTGAATGTATGACACTGTTCTGCATTCTGTCCATCAACTGTTGTTTTTGCATTTGTCACCCCGAGTGGGACGGGTATGCTCAGTTGTGAGTCCCGTGCTCTCCATGCCACTGGAATCAAGCTATCCTGGCTGAAGAGGGGTGAAACCCCAAAACCGGTCCTAGGATGCTTGTGTCCAGTCCAGGGAGGACCTGGCTTGGCAGTTCTGGCTGGACTGTATCCATGAGACACAGGGTCAAGACTGATTTGCATATGGCTGGGTTCAAACTGGAACAGCATGGTGAGCAAAAAAATGATGGATTTAGGCCCAGATCTCTGTACTGGGGTGAATGTATGACATTGTTCTGCATTCTGTCCATCAACTGTTTTTTTTGCATTTGTCACCCCGAGTGGGACGGGTATGCTCAGACGTGAGTCCTGTGCTCTCCATGCCACTGGAATCAAGCTATCCTGGCTGAAGAGGGGTGAATCCCCGAAACCAGTCCTAGGATGCTTGGTTCCAGTCCAGGCAGGACCTGGCTTAGCAGTTCGGGCTGGACTGTTCCCATGAGGCACAGGGTCAACACTGATTTGCACATGGCTGGGTTCATACTGGAACAGCATGGTGAGCAAAAAAATGATGGATTTAGGCCCAGATCTCTGTACTGGGGTGAATGTATGACATTGCTCTGCATTCTGTCCATCAACTGTTGTTTTTGCATTAGTCATCCCGAGTGGGGCGGGCATGCTCAGAGTAGAGTCCTGTGCTCTCCATGCCACTTGAATCAAGCTATCCTGGCTGAAGAGGGGTGAAACCCCGAAACCGGTCCTAGGATGCTTGGTTCCAGTCCAGGCAGGACCTGGCTTAGCAGTTCGGGCTGGACTGTTCCCATGAGGCACAGGGTCAGACTGATTTGCATATGGCTGATTTCATACTGGAATGGCATGGTGAGCAAAAAAACAATGGATTTAGGCCCAGATCTCTGTACTGGGGTGAATGTATGACATTGTTCTGCATTCTGTCCATCAACTGTTGTTTTTGCATTTGTCACCCTGAGTGGGATGGGTATGCTCAGACGTGAGTCCCGTGCTCTCCATGCCACTGGAATCAAGCTATCCTGGCTGAAGAGGGGTGAAACCCCGAAACCGGTCCTCGGATGCTTGTTTCTAGTCCAGGGAGGACCTGGCTTGGCAGTTTTGGCTGGACTGTACCCATGAGGCACAGGGTCAAGACTGATTTCCATATGGCTGGGTTCAAACTGGAAAAGCATGGTGAGCAAAAAAACAATGGATTTAGGCCCAGATCTCTGTACTGGGGTGAATGTATGACATTGTTCAGCATTCTGTCCATCAACTATTGTTTTTGCATTTGTCACCCTGAGTGGGAAGGGTATGCCCAGACGTGGATCCCATGCTCTCCATGCCACTGGAATCAAGCTATCCTGGCTGAAGAGGGGTGAAACCCCGAAACCGGTCCTAGGATGCTTGTTTCCAGTCCAGGGAGGACCTGGCTTGGCAGTTCGGTCTGGACTGTACCCATGAGGCACAGAGTCAAGACTGATTTGCATATGGCTGGGTTCAAACTGGAACGGCACGGAGAGCAAAAAAACGATGGATTTAGGCCCAGATCTCTGTACTGGGGTGAATGTATGACATTGTTCTGCATTCTGTCCATCAACTGTTGTTTTTGCATTTGTCACCCCGAGTGGGAAGGGTATGCCCAGACGTGGGTCCCGTGCTCTCCATGCCACTGGAATCAAGCTATCCTGGCTGAAGAGGGGTGAAACCCCGAAACCGGTCCTAGGATGCTTGTTTCCAGTCCAGGGAGGACCTGGCTTGGCAGTTCGGGCTGGACTGTACCCATGAGGTACAGGGTCAAGACTGATTTGCATATGGCTGGGTTCAAACTGGAACGGCCTCGTGAGCAATAAAACAATGGATTTAGGCCCAGATCTCTGTAATGGTGTGAAGGTATCACATTGTTCTGCATTTTGTCCATCAACTGTTGTTTTTGCATTGGTCACCCGAGTGGGAAGGGTATGCCCAGACGTGGGTCCCGTGCTCTCCATGCCACTGGAATCAAGCTATCCTGGCTGAAGAGGGGTGAAACCCCGAAACCGGTCCTCGGATGCTTGTTTCCAGTCCAGGGAGGACCTGGATTGGAAGTTCGGGCTGGACTGTACCCATGAGGCACAGGGTCAAGACTTATTTGCATATGGCTAGTTTCATACCGGAACGGCATGGTGAGCAATAAAATGATGGATTTAGGCCCAGATCTCTGTACTGGGGTGAATGTATGACATTGTTCTGCATTTTGTCCATCAACTGTTGTTTTTGCATTAGTCACCCCGAGTGGGGCGGGCATGCTCAGACTAGAGTCCCGCGCTCTCCATGCCACTGGAATCAAGCTATCCTGGCTGAAGAGGGGTGAAACCCCGAAACCGGTCCTAGGATGCTTGGTTCCAGTCCAGGCAGGACCTGGCTTAGCAGTTCGGGCTGGATTGTTCCCATGAGGCACAGGGTCAGACTGATTTGCATATGGCTGATTTTATACTGGAATGGAATGGTGAGCAAAAAAACAATGGATTTAGGCCCAGATCTCTGTACTGGGGTGAATGTATGACATTGTTCTGCATTCTGTCCATCAACTGTTGTTTTTGCATTTGTCACCCTGAGTGGGACGGGTATGCTCAAACGTGAGTCCCGTGCTCTCCATGCCACTGGAATCAAGCTCTCCTGGCTGAAGAGGGGTGAAATCCCGAAACCGGTCCTAGGATGCTTGTTTCCAGTCCAGGGAGGACCTGGCTTGGCAGTTCGGGCTGGACTGAACCCATGAGGCACAGGGTCAAGACTGATTTGCATATGGCTGGGTTCAAACTGGAACGGCATGGTGAGCAAACAAACGATGGATTTAGGTCCAGACCTCTGTACTGTGGTGAATGTATGACATTGTTCTGCATTCTGTCCATCAATTGTTGTATTTGCATTTGTCACCCTGAGTAGGAAGGGAATGCCCAGACGTGGGTCCCGTTCTCTCCATGCCACTGGAATCAAGCTATCCTGGCTGAAGACGGGTGAAACCCCGAAACCGGTCCTAGGATGCTTGTTTCCAGTCCAGGGAGGACCTGGCTTGGCAGTCTGGGCTGGACTGTACCCATGAGACACAGGGTCAAGACTGATTTGCACATGGCTGGGTTCAAACTGGAACGGCATGGTGAGCAAAAAAGCGATGGATTTAGGCCCAGATCTCTGTACTGGGGTGAATGTATGACACTGTTCTGCATTCTGTCCATCAACTGCTGTTTTTGCATTTGTCACCCCGAGTGGGACGGGTATGCTCAGACGTGAGTCCCGTGCTCTCCATGCCACTGGAATCAAGCTATCCTGGCTGAAGAGGGGTGAAACCCCGAAACCGGTCCTAGGATCCTTGGTTCCAGTCCAGGCAGGACCTGGCTTAGCAGTTCGGGCTGGACTGTTCCCATGAGGCACAGAGTCAAGACTGATTTGCATATGGCTGGGGTGATACTGGAATGGCATGATGAGCAAAAAAACGATGGATTAGACCCAGATCTCTGTACTGGGGTGAATGTATTACATTGTTCTGCATTCTGGCCATCAACTGTTGTTTTTGCATTTGTCAACCCGAGTGGGACTGGTATGCCCAGATGTGGGTCCCGTGCTCTCCATGCCACTGGAATCAAGCTATCCTGGCTGAAGAGGGGTGACATCCCGAAACCAGTCCTAGGATGCTTGTTTCCAGTCCAGGGAGGACCTGGCTTGGCAGTTCTGGATGGACTGTATCCATGAGACACAGGGTCAAGACTGATTTGCATATGGCTGGGTTCAAACTGGAACAGCATGGTGAGCAAAAAAACAATGGATTTAGGCCCAGATCTCTGTACTGGGGTGAATGTATGA
Source organism: Triturus cristatus (assembly GCF_964204655.1). Taxonomy (NCBI): domain Eukaryota; kingdom Metazoa; phylum Chordata; class Amphibia; order Caudata; family Salamandridae; genus Triturus; species Triturus cristatus. Next base: position 37,305 of record NW_028188219.1, read on the forward strand.
CATTGTTCTGCATTCTGTCCATCAACTGTTGTTTTTGCATTTGTCACCCTGAGTGGGACGGGTATGCTCAGACGTGAGACCCGTGCTCTCCATGCCACTGGAATCAAGCTATCCTGGCTGAAGAGGGGTGAAACCCCGAAACCGGTCCTAGGATGCTTGGTTCCAGTCCAGGCAGGACCTGGCTTAGCAGTTCGGGCTGGACTGTTCCCATGAGGCACAGAGTCAAGACTGATTTGCATATGGCTGGGTTCATACTGGAATGGCATGGTGAGCAAAAAAACAGTGGATTTAGACCCAGATCTCTGTACTGGGGTGAATGTATGACATTGTTCTGCATTCTGTCCATCAACTGTTGTTTTTGCATTTGTCACCCCGAGTGGGACGGGTATGCCCAGATGTGGGTCCCGAGCTCTCCATGCCACTGGAATCAATCTATCCTGGCTGAAGAGGGGAGAAACCCCGAAACCGGTCCTAGGATGCTTGTTTCCAGTCCAGGCAGGACCTGGCTTAGCAGTTCGGGCTGGACTGTTCCCATGAGGCACAGAGTCCAGACTGATTTGCATATGGCTGGGGTGATACTGGAATGGCATGATGAGCAAAAAAACGATGGATTAGACCCAGATCTCTGTACTGGGGTGAATGTATTACATTGTTCTGCATTCTGGCCATCAACTGTTGTTTTTGCATTTGTCAACCCGAGTGGGACTGGTATGCCCAGATGTGGGTCCCGTGCTCTCCATGCCACTGGAATCAAGCTATCCTGGCTGAAGAGGGGTGACATCCCGAAACCAGTCCTAGGATGCTTGTTTCCAGTCCAGGGAGGACCTGGCTTGGCAGTTCTGGCTGGACTGTATCCATGAGACACAGGGTCAAGACTGATTTGCATATGGCTGGGTTCAAACTGGAACAGCATGGTGAGCAAAAAAATGATGGATTTAGGCCCAGATCTCTGTACTGGGGTGAATGTATGACATTGTTCTGCATTCTGTCCATCAACTGTTTTTTTTGCATTAGTCACCCCGAGTGGGGCGGGCATGCTCAGACTAGAGTCCTGTGCTCTCCATGCCACTGGAATCAAGCTATCCTGGCTGAAGAGGGGTGAAACCCCGAAACCGGTCCTAGGATGCTTGGTTCCAGTCCAGGCAGGACCTGGCTTAGCAGTTCGGGCTGGACTGTTCCCATGAGGCACAGGGTCAGACTGATTTGCATATGGCTGATTTCATACTGGAATGGCATGGTGAGCAAAAAAACAATGGATTTAGGCCCAGATCTCTGTACTGGGGTGAATGTATGACATTGTTCTGCATTCTGTCCATCAACTGTTGTTTTTGCATTTGTCACCCTGAGTGGGACGGGTATGCTCAGACGTGAGACCCGTGCTCTCCATGCCACTGAAATCAAGCTATCCTGGCTGAAGAGGGGTGAAACCCCGAAACCGGTCCTAGGATGCTTGGTTCCAGTCCAGGCAGGACCTGGCTTAGCAGTTCGGGCTGGACTGTTCCCATGAGGCACAGAGTCAAGACTGATTTGCATATGGCTGGGTTCATACTGGAATGGCATGGTGAGCAAAAAAACAGTGGATTTAGACCCAGATCTCTGTACTGGGGTGAATGTATGACATTGTTCTGCATTCTGTCCATCAACTGTTGTTTTTGCATTTGTCACCCCGAGTGGGACGGGTATGCCCAGATGTGGG